>NC_057801.1:263570357-263571082 GCF_018294505.1 Triticum aestivum | reverse complement strand
CTTACCATTAAGATGTGTTTGAACTTTTTACAATATTTTTGTTTATTAACTGGGTTTTTTTTAAAAAATTATCTACATTTTTTATTTTTTGTCATGCATGATCTACTGGATTTTTGTTATGGGGCGAAGTACTTTGTTGGCCCATCGACCTGGGTCATTGTATTCGGCCCGAATAGTTTCTCTCGCGCGGCTATGGAGCACGGCGTGCGTGTGCGCTCTGGGTTAGTCCCACCTTGCTAGTCGAGGGGGCTTCGGTCCTGTTTATAAGCGCAGCCGACGCTCACCAGTCGAACTCCTATGAACACTTACCAGAGCGGTTATACACGGCGCTCGCTATCTCTCTGTCGACCTGTGGGCCCTGGACGGCAGGCCCATGCGTGTGTGGGCCTGCTCCTGTCCTTGGGCGGTCAATTTTTTTATTTTTTGTTTGTTTTTATCTAGTACTTGACTACACCAGTAACTTGGACTGGTACTTTTTTTTATTGGGCGGTCAATTTTTTTATATTTGGTTGTTTTGGGGATCTAGCACTAGACTATACCAGTATCTTGGACTGATACTTTTTTGTCCTTGGGCTGTCAATTTTTTTCTTTTTCTTTTCTTTTTTGTTTGTTTTTATATAGTACTGAGGGTCGTGACTTGCCCGCGTACCGCACCGTACCGAGGGGCATAGTTGTACCGAACACATCTTCCTTGTATGGACTTTGCCCCATTATCTATCTTAGGG
>NC_057801.1:263534577-263569498 GCF_018294505.1 Triticum aestivum | reverse complement strand
CCCCCATCTCGGCGATGCCGAGCTAGGAACGAGCCGTAGCAGGCGACGACGCGGCGTGCCGCGGCGTCGCATGCGGAGGCGAGTCCGTAACATGACTTGCCCCCATTATCTTATCTTTATTTTTTAGGGGAAAAACCAGCACTGTTATTAATTATTTTTTCATTTGTACCTTTTTGATAATTTTTTATGTACTGTTGTGAGTTATTTATGTACTTTAGCCATTTGTTTTCTCAATCTATATTAATTTTTTATTATTGTGTTTGATTATTTGTATTATCTTTTGTAACTGGCCAGATATAGTGGCCTTTGCCACGGTTGTGGGCTTTAGCCGTCCGTTTTCTCCCACTCATCTTTTCACCCTCCCACTCACCTTTTAACCTCCGATCTTCCCCGTTCCGCTCCTCCCCTGTCCCCAAATCGGTTCCGTCTTCGTTCCCCTCTTCTTCTTTTCTCGGAGGGGGAGTTGCTACTCCTGTTTCGCCTTGGGAGCGTCGGCCGGAGGGTACAACTCCAAGGGGTGGAGTTCCGGGTGCTCTATTTTGTTCCTTTTTTGCTCTGCCATTGACTTTGCTTGCTTCCTCTCATGTTCAGATTTTCCCTCTATTTCTAATCTGTTGCTCTCTTTGCTGACCCAGGCTGCAGTTGCTAGGGTTCCTTTACTGTTGAACGAGCGTTTGGCGGTAGTGATACTGGATTGCGTGGCGGGTTTTGTGTTAGGTGGTAAGAGTTTTGCTTTTTGTATGGCGTGCTTCATTTCTGAAATAGTTCAAATCTCTAATTTTTGTTGATGTGTCTTGCAGATCTGGTTCGGCAGATTTTAGGACTGTAGATTTCAATGGGTACATCATCCGGTCCGGACAAATTGAATGCATGTGATTTCCCCTGTTTTTTGTATGATGTTTTAACAGATCTGGTTTTTAGGGTGTACAGTTGTTGCCGTATCGACTTTATAAGTTGTATGTATTTTGATATGTGTTAATTTTGTCCTGGGTTGTATGGTGCGTATGGTTTTGGCAGTTGATGCAACCTGCAGACAGTTTGTAGTACTTATCACCACGTGTATTTTGAACTGCTGCCCTCGCATTTGAATAGATTGTAGTAGTCAGTGAAGAACTAGTATGGTGTTGAAAGAGTTGTGTTTTCTGAAGTTTTGTTCTGCAAGTGGTGGGTTCATATTTTGTTTTATTCGGGTGAACTTGTAGTGTTCACATAGTTGAACTGACTGATTGTTTTTGTGCTTTTTTGCTAATTATGATGTTGTTGCAGATGTTGGAGTGTCGGTGCCTCCTGATTCTGAGAAATCAGAACGCTTTCAAGATCTTGTGAATGTTATTTTTGAGACACCAAATCCTCTAGAAGAACTTGCGAATGTTGCTGGTGTTTCCCTTATATTTGCTCTTTTTTTATCAGCCTTTAATACATATATATGCTTGGTTTCATTAGTTGTCCCTTTTGTTTGTGTCTGATGGTATGCGTTTTATTATTTTTGTGTCTGCAATGTTAATTGTGTTTTAAATTTTTATGTGCTTGGTTATGTTATTGGTTTATGTAGTTAATGACAGCCATGGTGTTCTAGAGGACATTGCTGATGTTGTTAAAGATATTAATGATGGGATGTATTCACTTAACGTTGATGATGGTGATGGCAGCTTGCAGTTGTCTGTTACTCAGTCTCAAAGTGTTGATGGCACTGAGCCTGTTACCCAAGCTGAGGATGTTCCTATGCAGTTACAGCTCGAGGATGAAAGGATAAGAAAGAAGAAGTATGAAGTCAAGAAGAGGAAGGAATTGGAACGGCGTCAAAAGGCCGCCTGTGTGCCAGAAAGTGATGTTGATGTTGCTCAAGCTCCTAAATGTGTAGGCGATGAAGGTGGTGACGCGGGTTTATCAACTGTTCATGTCGGATCTCATGGAAGTGACATGCCTGTGAAGACAAACTTGATGCAAACTCGGTTGGCGCAAGCTTTTGATCGTGATGGAGTTAAGGTGAAGAAAGCTGTTTTGAAGAGGAAGTTGTCAGATCGAAATGCTGACGGCACACATAGGCGTAGCCCACGTGTGAAAGCTGGTCCCCAACCTGGTAGTAGCAAAGGTGATGCGGATAATGTTGCTGTGAAAATTGGTCCAAGCAAACTTGGTGGCTCTGTTGTTCGTTGTAGTCCACGAGGTTTGACAAATAAGAAGCCTTCTTCTTCTCCTCTTCAAGTGCGGTCTTTGTTGAAAGAAAATAAGAAGCGTAAAGTTCATCCTGCAAAGGTGAACAAAGGTGGGAAGAAGCGTGCTCGTGTTGAAGCTGAAGATGTTGCATCTGAAGAAGATGATATTGAAGTTGATTCAGAAGATGAATTTGCAGTGGTATGTGTTTTGTACTGCATGTGACTTCCTAGTTGTACTTGCAATGATTTTAATTAGTGTTTGTGCTGGTATGCTGGCCAGGTGAGGCTGGTCATTGTTTTCATCAATCGAGGGGTGGTACTGATGTTGTTTTAATAGTTGAACTTGTGTAATCTCTTTTTTACTAACATTCATATGCTTGTTTTGTTTTCTATATTCATTGTTTGCAATGGTATGTGTTTTTGTACTGCATGTGACCTACTAGTCGTACTTGCCATGATTTAATTGTGTTTGGGCTGGTATTTGCGGCCAGGTGAGGCTGATTATTGTTTGCATCAATTGAGGGGGTGGTACTGATGTTGTTTTAATAGTTGACCTTGTGCAATCTTTTTTTCTTTTTACTTGCATTCATTTGCTTGTTTTGTTTTCTATATTCATTTTTTAAGGTGTGGCTTTTTTGTTTTCATTTATAGCCTGTTAGCGTTAGGAGTCCGGTTAAGCCGGTGGGAGGCAATACTGGAAAAGTTGCCTTGGATGAAGGTGACCAATGGAAATTGAACTTAACTGTGCGATGTTCGTTGAGAGAGGTTGAAGATTGCGCTAAATTGCTCGAGAGTCGGCATGTGGCTAGGGTTCATGCATCTAGTTTTGGTTCTATTTTCAAGTGGAGGGTGAAGTCTAACATTTCCCGCCGTCTGATGGGAGTTTTGTACCTAAGGATAGATTGTGATACAATGACTCTTGACATGGGTGAGGCTAATAAGAAGCCGGATCACTAGCGACGGTATACAGCAATTATTTGGTTTCCCTCGAGGTGGTCGTTCTGCGCCAAGGCCGTCAGAGGACGGATATGACGACGCTCTGATGAAGTTAAGATCGGAGATTGACATTAGCAGGGACAAAGATATCAAGACAAAGGATTTGAGGAATAAGCTCAAGGTGCTCGTCAAGGATCCTAGCAAAGATGACCTTGCTCTAAAAGTGTTCTTCATGATTGTGTTTATGAAGGTTGTGTTGCCTAGTTCTGCCCCGCGTGTTTCCAGATAGGCAGCAATGTTTGAGGGTCTCGTCTTTGAGGACATGGCTAATATGGATTATTGCCAGTTGATGGTTGATGAGCTTAGAAGGGCTGTTGCCAAGTACCAAAATGGTGATACTCTTGGGAAGGCAATCACAGGCTGTGCCATAGGGCCTGTACTAATGTACCTTGACTGCCTTATCCGTGGCAAGACCGCGGAGCCTGACATGTGAGTCCCCCGCATATGTTTCATGGATCCTGCCAAGCTTTCTGATCTGGTTGATGCAGATTTGATAAAAAAAGGCAATGCAGATCCAAAGACTTGGGTGTTTGGGAAGCTTCCGGTGAGTTTTGTTTGGTTTGTGTCTTGCAGACCTTTTTTAATTTAGGTATAGCTATTTTTTGCTGTAGTGGACATGTGTACTGTAGAGTTGTCTATTTATATTTTGTATGGTTTAGGTATGGTTTTTTAGTACTGTTGTTTCTTGTGTGGTTGAACTGAATAACTTTGTTCAACTGGCCTGTTGGTAAATACTAACAAATTGGCAATGACAGCTAAAGTTTTTTAGTGGTGTTGATTTTAAATCTATTAATATCATGATTTATTTTTCCCTATGTGTTGCATTGATTGATTAACTATTTTTCCCTTTTGTTTGTAGTGGAAAACTCAAGAGGAGGTTGTTTTTTTCCGAGTGTATAAACGACCTGTCCTGGAGATGCCGTCATCTCAGGTTCCGAAGTTTTCATCTCTGTCCGATGAGTTGAGGGATGGCCGTGGTGTTGAGGGTGCTGGTTATGCCCCTCCCGGCCCTAGTAATGCTAGTGCTTCATAGAGGCAGGGTTTTGGTATTGATGTTGCTGTTTCAGCGTTGGAGCGCGCTGAGCATATCTTAAGTAATGTGTGTTCTGAGCTGCAAAAGGTCCCAACGGCAGTCGAGCGTTTGAGCTGTATCAATGGTATCCTTCCTGAAGGTCATCAGTTTAACGCTGAGGAAGCTGTTGACTACATTGAGATGGAGAGAATTTTAATCGGTGATATGCGTGACGGTGCCGCTAATCTAGTTCAGAGCTCGGTTCGTCTGTTGAACAACATGAAGCGTTTCAGAACTACGCAAAACTCTCGCTGCAAGCCATATGAAGAAAGTGCAAATGTTGTTATCAAACAGTTTGAGCAGGATGAGGCTGCTGTCACCCACAGCAGGGCTGGTGATGGTACCGAGGCTAATGTTTTTGATCACGAAACGAATGATGTTGGCTTTGAGCACCCTGATGTTGATGTGAGTCAGTCCTCGGTGTTTGCAATTTTTACTTTGTTGTCCTGCTGTCAGTGTTGTAGTTGAACTTCCTCATCTTCATCTATTTATTAGTACTTTTCTTTCATGCAGATTGATCAGGATGAGGCTGCTGGCACCGACAGCAGGGCCGATGATCGTACTGAAGCTAATGTTTCTGATCAGCATACGAACGATGTTGGCTTGCAGCACCCTGTTGTTAATGTGAGTCAGTCCTTGTTGTTTGTATGTTTTTACTATGTTGTTCTGCTGTCAGTATTGTAGTTGAACTTGCTGATCTACATCTGTTTATTAATTTTTCTTTCCATGCAGGAGACCAGTCATAATGTTGAGGCTGATGTTGACCGTGGAGTTAATGATGCATCCACTGATAAGTTCAAGGTTATTTTTATTTTCATTGTGTTTATTCATATTCTCTTTAATTTTCATGCGCACCAATGTGTCCTCCTTGTTCATTTTTCTATCCCACACCGTTTAGAGTTTGCAAGGGGGTAGCTACCTTTTTTGTTACTGTTGTTTTAATTCCTTGTGTTTATTGTTGCTCATAATAGCATTGTGTTTTGCCTCATTACATTTTGAATCAGGGTGCTATTGTTGGCGATGAGCCTTGTTTGCCCGTTGGTGATGTTGCTTTGAATGTTAGCAGCAGCAAGTTCGATGATGTTGCAGCTAATGCTTCCAAGGTTTATTTTTCTGTGCACCTCTTTGGTAGTTTATTTTTTATTGTTAGTTTTGTTCATATTATTCACTTTTTCTGAATTTTTATTTTCGTCAGATTACTGATGTTGAATGTGGGGTTGTCCTTAGTGGTGGAGATGATGCTCGTGATGCTCCATTGAGTAGTGGGCGCAATTTTGGTACCAAAGTTGCTGATGAGGATGCTGGTGCTGCCAGCATACTTGATTCCAAATCACCTGGTGTTGGTATTGCTGGGACTGAGAATGTTTCTGGTTGTGAAGATTTGCCGCCGGAGAATTTCCCGCCTGGAGGTCTTGATTACGGTGATGCATTCCAAGATGCTTCTAGCGTGGAGGAGGTGCCATCTGAGGATGATGATTTAATTCTGTCAATTTCTTCTGACCCCTTGACGCAGGAGGCGCTCTTGTCATCCCAGGATTTTCTTTCTACAGACCCTGAAAGCACAGCAATATTGGTGTCCTCTCAAGATGTCCCATCGTCAAACCCTGAAACTGGAGGTATAATGGTCTCATCACAGGAACTACCGCGTCGTCAAACCCTGATAGTCCAGGTAAGCACTTGTAAATTGGGCGTACTTCTCAATTTTGGCATTTTGGACATGTTCTCTTGTAGTTGTTGAACTTATTATTTTTCATCATTTTTTCTGCAAGCAGAAAGTGATAATGTTGTTAAGGTTGATACATTTTTCTTCGCTGTTACGAGGTTGCGCATGAACCGTACTAAATGGTTAGTTTGGGATTTTGCCCGTAACATTTTTGTCTCTTTTTTTCTCTCGTATGATTATTATTGTTGTTGCAGTAGTCTTAATTCATGTAATTTTTTGTGTTTTTCTAGTCACAAGCCGATGTTTCAATATAAAGAATGTGATGACAGTGTTGGTTCTATTGCTAAAGCGTTTGTCCCCACTGGCATGCTCAACTCAGACAGTGCTGATGTTGTTTTATATACTCTACGTCAGAAGTATCGAGACACTGACAAGTTGATAGTTCCCAGATGGGTGACGGTGAGTATTTTGCTTTTTTGTAAATAGGATGATAACTTGTTTTGCCAATTTTCTAACTGTTGTTGTTCTTTTTGTACAACAGACCAAGATCCGTGATGGAAATATTGATTCCAGTGTGTTAAATTGGTTCACAAGATCAGGTGCTGATGGTTTCGATCAAGTAGGTGAACTTGGACTTTTTGTACTAATTAACTAGAACTGTCATGTTTTCTTTTCAGTTTAGGGAGGTGTGGGAATGAACTTGATTAGCCTGCTTTTTACACCTGTACTTATGAATGATCCATGCTTTTTATTAAAGATGCACTTATTGTTGCAAGGAAACTGAACTGATATGATTGTTCCTCATTTTTGGGCGGTGGATATAATTTCATTATGATTATGTGATTTTTTGTTTGTACTTCTGAATTTTAGTTTCCATCTTTTATTTTATTGATTGGAGGCTGAATTTTTCGTTTCATTATGACTTTGGTAAATTCATTTTTCCTCTGTGATTTTTTTTCTAGCTTCTTTTCCCTACATTTGATCCGCCGTCATTTGTGCCTACCATGAAGCCTAGCGACGAATCTGGGCATTGGTGCTTGGCTGTTCTGAATTTGAGGTTTCGTCATTTCGAGTGTCTTGATTCATTCCGTGATGAAACCTCGGGTGATGCACTTAGATTCTTAAGGAATATGACAGATAATATAAAGAAGCTTTGGAGGGAGTCCAGTGTAGACAGGGCCAAACCATTCTCACCGGTGCATATTGATGGTTTCTCTTGTGAGTTTGTGCGGGTGCCTCAGCAGGAAAACACGTGAGTATCTGTTTTTTAATGATTTTTGGTGGTTCTTTTTGTTGCTGGGTGGATGTTGTTCCTGTATTTTTTGGATTTTGTGTTGTACCATTTTTTTGTTTCTTCCTTTGTTCTACAGGCATGATTGTGGATCCTTTATGCTACAAAACTGCAAGACCTATTATTGCCGGGAGGATGGTGTAATTGAAATGGTCGATTACAGCCATGAAGACATTCTGGACATTAGGAAGACTTTGTTGTACACCTGCGCAACTAGCGATGTGTTTGATGTTGACTTCCGGCGTTTGTTTGGCATCGAACCTTGTACGTGTGCATGGACTTTTGTATTTTTTACAGCTTGTACTTATCTATTTTAGTACTGTCATGAAATATGTATGTGAACTTACGCTTTGTGTGGTCTTCCTTTGGTAGTATGTTCTCGGAGCTCGAGCGCGTAACTATTGATCTTAGCCAGGGGCGTTCTCCCGAAAAGACAAGATCTGGTGTTATGAAGGGGCGGTTGGGAGCTCTGAGAAGTTCTATGGCTGCTTGTGCAGAGAGCCCTACAACACCCAAGAATCCATTGTCGAATTGATAGACAGCGATGATGATGTGTTTGACAAGATTGCTGGCGTTGGAAGAGTCACGAGGAGTGCTGCTGCCAAAGGTTTATCTCCCCTTGCTGGAATAGTGGCTCGTAGAGCTGGTGGTGCTAGGAAAGATCCTGCTTTGGAATCTGGCAATGTTGTAAGCACGAAGCATGCGCCCAGAGCTCCTATAAAGTTTTGCTCCCCTGTGCGGCATCTTCACCCTCATAAATTCCCTCACCTGGACAAGGCTCGTAGGTTGTATAAGCTGTTGCTTAGTGATAAATGGCGTGAGAAGTATGCCGAGTGAGTATCTCCCATTATTTTTCCTCTTCTTTTTCTTTTGTTGTTTGTAACTGCTAGGTAAATATGACCTGAACTGTTCCTTTTTGTACAACTCGAACTGCTATGAATGCCTTATCTTGCTTCTCATTCTTTTTGTTATGTGTGCTGCAGGAATACATTATCAATGATACCTCAGCCTGATGGAAACGTAACTGACTTCACTGGAAATCACACCTGGGAAGTTTTTTCACCTGGGCAAATGATGGAGGGTGATGTAATGGACTTCCTCATTGATGATTGGAAGCAAGATCCTGAGAGAAATGGTGATTTCGCATCTGGGAAAAGGATATTGCTGAGTCCATATTTCATCTCAGTAATCAATCAGATCGGTTTCTTTCTATTGAACAAGACTGCCTATTTGTTTTTACGAGTTTTAATAATACTTTTGCTTGTTGATCCTTTACCGTTGTCTATTTTCTATTTTGGCTTTTTGCAGGTTGTGCTTGACTGTTTGTTTTACAAGGATGAAAATAAAGTGTTTAATGTGGAGAGTGCAGCGAGAGATTTCAAGAGCTATGTTAAAGCTAATGAAGACTTGCTCAATGCCGACCTTGTGAGATCTACTAGCTGATTATTGGTTTTTATTTGTTTGTTGTGATGCTGGTTTTTATTTTGAATATTGAACATCTCTTTTTTGGTCATTTGTTTTTAGATCATGATGCCTCTATTCAAGCCTATAGTTTTATCAAAGGATAGGAAAGTGAACCACTATTCCTTATATGTCATCAATCGGTACCGAAGTAGCGTTGACATCCTTGACTCTTTACCTTATCCGAAGAACCACAGTCCTTCGAAGAACACCTATCACAAAGACTGCGAGAAGATTGTGAGTGACATTTATTATCTGTACTGGATTAATATTTCTGCATCTTTGTTTCTGCTATTTTCTGAGACCTAAAACTGTGTGGGTTGTTTTGTTTTTTTACAGATTTCTAGAATGGTCAAAGTAATGAAGGTTGTGTATGGTGATGCTCAGTACAATGCGAGCAAGCAGCCCAATTGAGAGCTGTTTGCAAAGAAACCAACGTTTGTCAAGGTTCCACTTCAAGGAGAAAATGAATGTGGCCATTATACTCTGAAGTATGCGGGATGCTACGATGGTGAAAAGATCATTGAGAACATTCGAGATTATGACGTGGGTTTCTTGTTGTGCTTTTCAATTTCTATTTTTGGCTTATTGTGCATCCTTTTTTATGTGTCATGATTTTTTATAATTTTGTTTTATTGTTTTGCAGCCACGAATTGTTGATTGGAACGCTGAGGATCTGTATAGAGTTGTGTTCAACCGGAATAACCATCTTATGGTTACGGAGCTTCCCAAGGAGATTCAGGCTTTGGCTCCTGATGCATAGGAGAAATGGTCATCATTTGCATAGTGAATTGGATAGTTGTGTGATATATCTCTTGAAAACATTGTAGGCTCTATTTTGTAGTGTTTGATGTCTTGTCGAGTACTATGTAATAACTAGTATATTTTGTCTTGTGTTTGAAGTGTGGCACAATGTTTAACAAACTTTTTTTCCATGATGGTTGTGTGGTTGAATAGCTGTTTCATTTGTGTATGTTTCATCGGGAATTCGTTTTGGTTAAGTTTTATTTTTTGTACTGAAGACTTATATAGTAGTTGAACTAAAAACACTTTTTTCCCAAGTGTATTTATGAGTTGTTGCCGAGAAAGTGAGATTTATTTTATTTTTATGTGATTCCATCCTAAGTTGGACCTTTTATAATTTCTGTACTCTCGTTTTCTTGTACTTATGATATAGTTCTGTTAGTACTGACTTGTAATCTCATTCAGCGTAAGGCTTTTAAAAATTTTGGAGCCAAATTTCTGTTAGAACTTCTTGAACTTTAGTAGTTGAACTTCATAGTAAAAGTTAAAGTACTGTTTTAAATTAGTTACGTTTAAGAGATAGTCTTATTAAGTTCAAAACTATTTCTTTCTCAAGGCATTAATTGGTATCACCATAGCACTTACCGAATAAACTTAGTTGTACTGAGATTTCAATTGTGTTATTAATTTGATTAATTATTTATTTTTTGTGTTGTTTGTTACTAGTATGTCTTTCTGTTGTGTTTCTTGTGATTTTTCTCCTTTGTCGAACTTATGTCTTTTTGATTTAGTTTTTGGCCTTCTTTTTTTCTAGGCTGTGGTTCTTCTCCAGGCAATGTTTGGTATAATCCTAGCACTTGCCGTATAGTCTTAGTTGTACTGAGATTTCAGTTGTATTATTACTGTTATTCTTAGTGTGTCACTTTTTAGGGAATGCGAACTGAAGCTTCCCGTTCCTTTTTATATTTTGTAGAATGAATGTACCGTGTGTTCAAGTGTACCAGAAGTTTCAGTCCTAGCATGCAAGTTACTAGGAAATACGTACTGATGGTTCTTTGCTTTCCCTGTTGCAGTACGTGAATTTCTAATTTCTATTTTAGCATGATGCTTTTAGTATTGAATGTTGTCCTTGACCGAAACTTAGTTTTTTAGTGTTCTTCTGAAACTAAAAACTGGTTTTTTAGTGTGATAGTACTACCGTTCATGTCTAAGCTGTACTAAGCGTCCAAGGCTACTATTTGCTTTTGTCCTTAGTTAGCCTGCCACTGTTTTTTTTGCGAAAATATTTATGTGTGCTGCGTGGCAGCCATCAAGTTTCAACTTCAACCTAGTTCAATTTCAAATGATGGTTAAAAAAATAGGAAGCTAGCAAACTTGTTGGATGACATAAGCAAACGATGTACTTGATAGACATAGGCAAACTTGTTCAACCCCTGACACACATAGCATAAGGTAGCTGGTTCAACAAAACGAAAGCAAACTACAAATCTACAACAAGAATAAGGACACACATAGCATATGGTAGCTGGTTCAACATAACGAATGCATACTTTCATGCATCTCATCCGTGAAGTTGAAGTGGTAGTAGGGGTCAGCCTCCTGCTCTTTTGAAATATCCCAACTGGTCACGATGTTGTCAATTGTCTTTCATGACTTGTACGTTGCGTACGCATCTATTCCTGCGTACGTGATGAGGTTGTCTGGCAGCGGGCTGGTCGCCCACAGTTTGTGGTCTTCCCTCTTCATCTTCTTCTTCATGCCTTCGTAGAATGGGTGGATGACGCCGCCTGCAACATCGGCCAAGGAGTCGTAGTATTTGTTGGTCTTTGGATCTTTCCACTTGCGCTGCATGTCAATGAAGTTGTTGGGGTTGATTTCCAAAACAGACTTCCCCAGCTTCTTCTTGTCACCTCCAATGCTGAAAGCAACAAATGTGTACAATTTCTCCTCCTGCAGCAAGTCTTTGAGGCGCTTGGGCCTGCAAGGGGAAGACACACATTTTCTAAAGATTAGTCTTCTTTTTGAGTATTTAATTCTACTGCTTTTTTTCTGTTTTACAAGTGATAATCCATGAGGTAGATGCTTATATATTATGAGCCATGCATGAATGTAGTTCAGAAACTAGTACAAAAAGTCCCGAAATTAAATTCAACTACACCGTGTTATATTTTTCTTTTTTGCTATCTTTGTTGCTTCACCAAATGCTTCACCAAATTAGAGGATCATTTTTTACCAGAGTCAATGATTCATGCGCTGCTTGATTCAAGTTTAGTTTTCTTTTTTGTTGAATAAAAGACCTAGTGCTTGATACATCTTTGTGCATTAATTCTATATCAAGTTCAAAATTTAGTTTTAAGAGACATGTGCATCAAGATATGGACCTATACCACTTCACCAAAGATCTTTCAATACATCAATTCTATAAACTATACTAGTACATCAAGATCAGAAACTATGCTAGTACATCAAGTTCAGAAATTAATTTGGTGCTTAAAGTTCAGAATGCTATAAACTTTTTTCAGATGCTAATCTGGTGAAACAATCCACTTCACAGTTCCAGAAATGCATGTAACTTTAGAAACATGTAATTGTGCATCCACTTCATAGACTATAGTAGTTCATAGCATTCAATGAACTACTGGTACAAACAGATGACTATAATCGTTGGGAAACAAGTTTTAATTAAGTTTTTAGCGACTTGTACTGATACAACAGATGAATGAACAGTAGTATGGGTTACCATTTTGTGGCTGCTGCGATGTGGTACACCAAGAAGAGTTCCTCGACGCACAAGTGCAGGACTGCCGCCATCTGTGGAGGTTTTTCCTCGTCGGTGTACTCCACATCAACTCCGATGAAGCTCGGATACAAGCCGCCGCCCTTCATCCTGGACCTGCTCATCATCTGGTCGGCCTTGTCTGGTTCGCTGGTGCAGACGATCTCCAGCGTCTCTTTGCCATTGAGCTCAACCCCTTTGAGCGTTTTTGTGTACTCATGCTTCTCGCCGGGGACGTGAACGTCGGCGAGGTTGCTGCTCTTGTTCGAAGTGTCGCCATGGTGACGTTTGGCAGACGGTTCCTCCGCCATCGCCTTGCTCCGGCGACTGTGGGCTTGGGAGAGAGAAGTTTCTGCTTTGTGTGCAGTGTAGATGGAAGCGGCAATGGTGGTTCTGTGAATGAGGCAGAGATGGAAGACAACGGGGTATTTTTGAAGTGCGTCGACGGTGGTGTGTTGGAGGCGGTTCATCGGGGACGTTGGTGTAGTGGTCGTGGGGGTCGCCGTTCTGCAGTGCGTCGTGGCAACCACCCAGTGGGTGGCGCGGGTGGTGGCCTGGAAGAACTAACCGTCCAAGACAATTTTTTTACTACTGCATTGATTAGTCTTGTCAAGCTATACTTACAATCTGCTAAATCCCACTTGCACGTCTCTGCGGTGGTGATGATGGCATTTTTGCACTGTTTAGGTGACATATGGCTCTGTGATGTTTTTCCGTGTGGATGTTTAAGCATTGTTTTTCTATTGAAGTCTTTATACACTAGTTTATGTCAAAACATTTTTTCAGTGCCCTGGGAGTTGTTGCTCAAAAGTTGTACTTATTTTATTTTCATCTGTACCAACCTAGGTTAGGCCTTTATAGTTTTTGTATTCTCATTTTTAGTGCACTTATGTTTTAGTACCGTGTGAACTGAATTGTAATTTCATACAATGCACGGGTTTGAAATTTGATGTCACAGTGGTGCGAGCGGCCTGACTGATCCTGCTGTTTTAGTACTGATGTCGTATGTATGTTTTGAACTGATTTTTTTTATAACTTAGGTTGGGTGTTTGAGAGTATTTTACGACCAGATTATTCGTTGTGGTGTGGGCATATTTTGTATAAATAAGAAATTTAGCAGAATTGACAAATATATTCTTTTTGAACTTTTTGAATTTTAGTAGTTGAACTTGTCAGTTTTATATAAATAGGAAATTTAGCATAATTTACAAACATTATATGTTTGAACTTTTATATTTTTTAGTAGTTGAACTTATCAGATTTTATATAAATAGGAAATTTTAGCATAATTGACAAACATTATATGTTTTGTACTTTTAGATTTTTAGTAGTTGAACTTGTCAGTTTTTCTATAAATAAGATATTTAGCATAATTAACAAACATTATATGCTTGAACTTTTTGAGCTTTAGTAGTTGAACTTGTGAGATTTTATATAAATAAGAAATTTAGCATAATTGACAAACATTATACGTTTTGAACTTTTTGAGTTTTAGTAGTTGAACTTGAAAGTGATATTTAATTCGGTTTTTTAAATTATGTACATTTAACAGATAGGCTATTAAGTTCTGTTCTTTTTTAGAGGTTCATTGTTTTTGTATCATATTTTTTTCCTTTTTTCTTGTACAGGTTAATTGACAAACATTTTTCTTGTAGTTTATTTTTCTTTGTCCCACCATCTGGTTTGTATACCTGGGCTTATTTGGTGGTGTGTTTTGTTGACGATGTAGGCTATTGGGCCGTTTTCCGGCCCAGATAGCTCGTCCGCGCGGCTATGCAGTGCGTCGTGCGCGTGCGCTCTGGGTTTAGTCCCACCTCGCTAGTCGAGGGGGCTCCGGACCTGTTTATAAGCGCAACGGAGGCTCACCAGTCGAACTCCTCTGAACACTTACCTGAGCGCTTATATTTGGCGCTCGCCCTCTCTCTTGACCTATGGGCCCTGGTCGGCGGGTCCTGCGTTGTGCGGATTACTAGGGATTTGCCCACGGGCTTGAGTTCAAGTGTCTAGCATTGTCTGGGCCTACGCCTGACCTTGGGCGGTCATTTTTTTTGTTTGTTTGAATCTAGTACTCGACTCCACCAGTAACTTGGACTGATACTTTTTGTTCTAGTTCTTGTCAGTTTTGTGTGAGTCTGATCCTTTTCATTTGAGTTTTTTGCTTTCTTTTTTGTGTTCTGTTTTTTGTGATTATTCTCAAGTGTCTTCTGGTGTCATTTTCAGAGCTATGGTACTTGTGTGTAGACTGAGTTGTACTGATAGTGCATTCATAGTAGCGCTTATGGACTGATGCTTCTTTGTAGTTTTTATTGTAGTAAGAATGTACTGTCCGATCAAGTGTACTGAGTTGTACTGACACAGAACAACGTTGTGTTATTAGTTGCATCATAACTAGTACTTTAGAGCAACGACAACGTTCCATTCAGAAGCTACTTTTTGAATTTTTGAAATGATGGATTAACAACATATGAAGCTACCAAACCAAACTTATATAATGAGATAAGCAAAACATTGTACTTGATGACATAACTAAACTTGTTCAATCAGGACAAGCACGACATAATCACACTGGTTCAACCCAACAAGAGCAAACTACTAATTTGAAACAACAAGATAAAAGGCAAGCACAATCGGAAGTAAAACGAAGGCAAGCTCTGATGTTATCTTCATCCAGTAAAGGGGCAATAGGGGCGGTCGTAGAAGTTTTCAGCCTCCCGCTCTTTCGCATATTCCCAACCGTCTGTGATGTAGTTGATCATGAACCATGATTTGTACGCGGCGTACACATCTACTCCTGCGTACTCGATGAGGTTGCCTGGCAGCTCGCTGGTCCCCCATAGTTTGTAGTCTTCCTGCGTGTTGATCTTGTTCTTCATGCCTTTGTGGAATGGGTGGATGACGCTGGCTGCAACATCAGTCAAGGAGTCGTACTCTTTTCCGGTGTATGGAACTCTCCACTTGCGCTGAATGTCGATGAACTTGTTGGGGTTGATCTCCATACCGGACAATTTCAGCTTCTCTTTGTCGCTTTCAATGCTGAAACCGGCAAATGTGACCGACTTCTCATGCTGCAGCATCTCGGTCAGGCGCTTGGGCCTGCAAGGGCAGAGACATTTTTGAATATTACCATTACTTTGATGTTTTGAATTATTCATTTTTGTTTTGTTTTACAAGCGATGAATCCATGAAGTAGTTTTTTTATGTAGGATAAACAATGGATGAATGTACTTCAAAAACTAGTAAAGAAAGTTCTGAAATTAAATTAAGTACATCTTGTTATTCTTCTTCTTGGATTATACATAGTTTCAGTCAATGTTGTATGTTCTGCATTGGCACTAGTTTAGTCTTTTTTGGTTGAAATGGGATAACACAGAAACCAGTACTTCACCAAGTCATTAGTTTATTTTCTTACGAAAATAACATTAGATCAAATTCAGAAAATACTTCACTACATCAAGTTCAGAAACATCTTTTTTAATACATCGAGTACATAGATTACTCTATTGTATCAACTTTAGAAACTTCACTAGTCGATCAACTTCAAAATTTAATCTTCCGCAAGATTTTCCAAATAGTAATCCATTGCATCAGGTTCATAAATACATTTATAGTATATCTACTTGAGAAAATGCAGTAGTGCATCCACTTTTCACAAACCACACTAGTACATCTAGTTGGGAAAGCAAGTGTGATTAATTTTTCAGGATACAATAGTGATAAAACAGATAAACCATATGCAGGGCAAATGAGTAGGATTGCTCACCATTTTGTGGCCGCTGCGATGTGGTACACCAAGCAGAGTTCGTCTACGCACAACTGCAGGACTGCTGCCTTCTGGGGAGGTTCATCTTCGTTGGTGTAGTGCACACCAACGCCGACGATCCTACGAACCCTACCGCCAAGCTTCATCCAGAGCCTGGAGATCACCTCGTCGGCCTTTTCTGGTACACTGGTGCAGACGATCTCCAGCGTCTCGTTGCCATGGAGCTCAACCCCTTTGAGGGTTGTTGTGTACTCGCGCTTCTCGCCGGGGACGTTAATGTCGACGAGGTTGCTCCTCTTGTCCGACGTCTCGGCATGATGACGCTTGGCGGACGGTTCCTCCGCCATGGCCTTCCTCCGGCGACTGTGGGCTTTGGAGAGAGAAGTTTTTGGTTTGTGTTCAGTGGAAATGGAAGCGGCAGTGGTGGTTTGTGGGAATGAGGGAGAGGTGGAATAAAGTGGGATTTTGTGCAGTGCGTGGACGGGGATTTTGCCTGAGGCGGTTCGTTCGGGGTCGTGTGTGTAGTGCGTGTTGTGGCGTGGGGTCACCGTTTGCAGTCCCTTGTGTCAACCGCTTAGTGGGTGGCATAGATGGTTGCGTGGAATAACTAACCATCCATGTGAAATAGTTTTTACTGTTGAACTGACTAGTCTTGTCAAGCTGTACTTATGGCCAGCCAAATCCCACTTGCACGTCTCTGTGGTGGTGATGATGGCATTTTACTGTGGCACCGATTCGTATAGTCAAGCTGTACTTATCAGCTGCCTATCCCACTTGCACGTGTCAGCGTCGGTGTTGATGGAGGTCTGAACTCCTCTACTGTCGTACTCGGACTGGTGATTGAAGTGTAATTGAACGTACCAAATACCAGTGAGACTATGTGTGGTGCTAATGTTTTTTAAAAACAATTTTCATATTTTTTTAAAGGATTGTTTATATCAAGATAATCTGTGAGTAGTTTTTACAGATAAATTAGATTTTCACCAGTACAGGATGTATTATATTCGCATTTTGCTTGAGGTAATTATTTTCATGTACTGATGGTGTTTCTGAATTGGGACTGGCAGAAGCAGGCATAGCTTTGTTTTTTCAAAATGATTTTTTTGAGTCGTTAACTGGTGTGTTTGTTTTACTATGCATTTTGTACTACCGACTGAGATTTATCAGTACTGATGTACTACAAGAGTTTATATTTTTCCTTGGCATTTTTTTTGTTGCTGAGTTACTGGTTGACAGTAGCGTTTTGCGTCAGATATATCCAGATAAGTTTTTTCAAATTTATTTGTGACTGCATTCAAAAGGATTATCAAATGGTTTAAATAATAATGTCATTGCTTCAGCGGGCACAAATCAGAAATTATATCAGTACTGATGTGTACTCAGCCTTGTACTGACGTCTGAGAGTTATCAGTACTGATGTACTACAAGATTTAAATTTTTCATTGACATATTGTTTTTCCTGAGTTACTGGTTCACAGTATCGTTTTGTGTCGGATATATCCAGATAAGTTTTTTCAAATGTATTTTTGTGACTGCTCCAGCGGGCACAAATCAGAAACTAAAAAATAACTTTAGTTCTGATCGAGAGTAATCGACGTTAAAGTTAAATAAGTTTTGGTAACGGCAGTGTTTGTGAAATGCTTCATCATTGTGTGCTGATGCAACTGAGACTACAAGGTTATTTTTTAGTTTCTGAAGGATAACCACTATGTATTGTTCAGTCTTGAGCTTCTCCTAACTGTCTCTAAATGTTGTGCCTTGCCGGCGCTCTTTCCAGGTTGAGCCTTGGCAGCTTCATCGTCAGTTTCAGTTTCCTCGCCTCCGACACTGTCATCTTCATTGTCTTCGTCTGATTGGCCATCATTCTCATCAAACTCTTCCTCTTCATTGTCTTCATTTGATTACTTGGAACTCTGTACCTTGCCCTATTTATGTTCAGCTCTACCGACCTCCTTGCCCACTTTGCACGTGCAGGCATTATGTCCGTCAGTTCCCCCACACTTGCGGCAAGTGTAGCTGTTACGTGTGTTGTCTCCATTTGTAGAAAGCTGGGTGGCTCCAATCTGGTTGTTCTTGTTGACAGTGGCATCTGTGCGGAGTGGGCATGTGCGGTAGTTGTGGTTGCTCACGACGTTGCAGAAACCACATGCCCTTATCCCGAGGGGTTTGCCGTCCGGGCCAAATTCCACGCGCTTGATGGGGCGTGGTGGCTTTTTGGCTGCTGCTTTCACAGCTTTCGCTGCTTGCGTCTTGCTCTTCCTCCGCTTTGTGTTTGAGAATATTGGGGGTTTAATCACCCTTTCCTGCTGCTGCTGGTAGGATGTGCTATTGTCATGTCGTTCGCCTACAGCACTATCAAGCTCATGATCTCGCATGTGAGTTTGTCGGCGCTCTTGAGTGTGCACATGGGCAAGCTCCGGTTGCTGCTGCTCTTCTTCCTCGTTCTCAAATGGGTCAATAGATCCCAGATGGTTCATCTCGGATAACATTGTAGCAATATCCTGGTCAATGGTTTCATTGTCCGCGACACCTCCATTTTCAGCAGAATGCATGGCGTCGAGTTCTTGTTCAAGTTTGTCCATGACGACCCGCGACCTTGCCATTTGCTCTTGGCTTCTCAAGCTTTTTCTGTGCACCCTCATGTTCAGCGTCAGCAGTGAGCTTTCAATGCAGTATTGGGATGCCTTGTTTGACGCTACTGTCCTCAAGTCATTTCTGTCAAATGTTGGCTGGATGTTCGGGCGTTTGGTGTATCTCCTGAGTATGTATTTCTCTGGAACGCTGGCAGCCTTAATTGTCTGCATCATGCACAGGACATGCACACAGAAAAGACTTGTATTTGTTTTTGGAAGAGGTGCATGTTTTTTGTCATTTCATTCGAACAAAAACTTTGCAAAAAAAGTAGTACAGTATGTAACATCTTTTTTGCAATCCTCACCTGTGTGGTCCCATAGCCTGCACTCGCACTCATATGTTTCTCCCACCAGGTCTGCCACCACCTGGAACGCGTGCTGAGCCCACACAGACAGTTTTTGCGGGTGGTTGTAGCGCACTAGGTACTTTGTGGGCTCTTCCGTCTCTGTCGCCATGAAGAGCGTGCTCAGTTTCAGCCTATCTCTGATCTCGCTGTACACAGCTCGTGTGTACAGCTTTGCCATCTGGGTGTCAAACCCATAGTAGGTCAGCGTGTTTTGTTCCTTCTGCAGATGCAAGAATGATGATCATATTGTTAGTTTTCTCACAGGAAAAACTTCTAATAAAGTTTTTACTTTAGTAAGCATGTTATTTTTATGTCTTACGACAAGTGATAGAGATATACCCGGTTACCCATTGTCTCCTGGTTGTCTGTCTGCCTCCTGGTTTTGACGCATGAGTTTACCTGACTGACAAACCTGTGTAGGTTATGTCTCTCATTTACGTAGTTCTTCTTGAGTACATAGTTCATGCTCTCACTTTGCTGTGTGGATGTAATTTTGGCGCAGAAAATTCCTTTGAAGTAGGATGATATCCACTTCTCACGCTCGTTCCACATTCCCACCATTATGGCATCATCGTGGAGGTTGTACTTATCCATGAGTCTTTTCCAGGCATCCTCAAACTCAGTTGGCATGAGGGTCCAGTTGACAATTGATGTGAATTCATCTTTAAGGTCCTCGTGCAGGAAATACAGGTATGCAAGGTGTTCCCTGTACTTCTTCATAATGTGCCAGCGGCATAGCTTATGTACTGTGTTCTTGAAAACATCTGCGATCGCCAAAGCCATTGTCGGGCACTGGTCTGGTAATGAGGAAATAGACTCTGAGTGGTCAGCAGAGATGGTTGTGCATATATACCAATAGAACTGACACAACATTTTTTTGTGTTACTTTACTTTTCGTTTTTGGAAGGGGGTAGTGGTTGGGGTGGTTTTAGCGGTTGTACCTGTGAGGATGCATGTAGGAGCCTTCCTTCTCATGCACCTTAAAAATGTCTTGAACAACCACTTGAATGAATCTGCATCCTCATCTCTTATCAGGGCAAAAGCAAAGAATGTAGTCTGTAAGTGGTTGTTAGTTCCGACAAACACCCCAAGTGGCATATGGTACTTGTTGGTCTTATATGTTATGTCAAATGTTACGCAGTCTCCGAAGTCCTGATATGCCCCTCGGCAGCTTGCGTTCGCCCAGAATATGTTCTTAACTCTGTCGGACTCATCGAGTTGCATGTCACAGAAAAATTCCCTATTTATAGCTTTCATCTCCCTAAAGAAGTTGGCAGTCTTTAGGACATCGTCCACATCATCAATCCTTGAATTCTTTGCTTTCCTGCATATCAAAAGTTCATTGAAAAATGCATGTTGAACTGGCGTCAGGTCATGCGTTGCGTGATATGTTTGTACTGACAGAGGAAAAAATACGGAGACGGTTTATGGGAGGAGAACAAGTTTGTACTTACAGGTTAATCAGGTCTTTGGCATTCATTTCGAGGAAGTAGCTACCAAGTTCATCACCGCCCAGTACGCTCATGATTTGCGCGTGTTCAATGCCTTTGAACTGCAGGTACTTGACGTACTCCAAGATTGTTTTGTCAAAGTTTTTGTGGGAGTGCAAGAAGACAAGCATTTCTGCGGTGAGTTGTAGCCTGTGGTTGTGTTCCCAGACTATCTCTTTTACGACAAATGTTCCATCCTTTTCCTTCTTCAGCCTCATTTTAGCCCCACATTTAGTTCTGGCTGTCGTCTTGTTACGCTGTCTATTTGCTTCAGACACCTTTGATTCATAAACTCCATGGCACGTGCAATAAAGGTAGGCTCTGGTCTTAAACTTGGGGCCTTCCCTGACAGCAAAACCAGCGTGCTTTGCATATACGTTGTAGAAGTTCTTAGTTTCTTCGAAAGTTTCAAACCTCATCTCTAGCCTTGGCAGAACATAAGCTTCAATATGAGGTGGCTGCACACAACAGTGACCAAACAAAAATGTTAGATGGGGTGGTCACAGCACCATGGTATGGACTGTGCTTATGTTTTTTTTTCTTTCTATATGGATACTTACATATGTATAGCTCTGCGCTGCATCTGGTGTTTGTTGTTCTCCCTGGTTTATGGGCGCCGGTGGTGTCACCCTTGGCACATGCAGCAATGCATCTCTTGGAGGGAGCAACGTTGACAAAGATCTCCGTCTTTCGTTGTACGGTTGTCTCCCCTCAGATTTATTGTGAGGTTGTTCCTGTCTATATGGCTCATATCTTGTACCTTTGAACCTGCTCGATTGGCCAAATTTTCTGTCTTTTTGCCCTGGTCTTCCCATTGCAACTGCTCTTGCAGCATGGATGATTGATGTTGACGGAGCGACTGGTGGAAGCCTTGTTGCAACCCATCCACGGCTTCCTGTCCTTGCCTATTTGCATGCACTGGGGAAGGAAAACATTTGTTGTTGGTGATATTGTTGGCCTTGTTGCAACCCAGCAGCGGCAAAGCTTGCATTCCCAGATATTGGTCTTTGCTGTATAGAAGAACCTGTCCGTGCTTGTGATGTTTGCGGTGTATCTTCAAATCTGCCTGTACTATTGAAATATCCAGGCGGTATTTCTGGTGTTACCCAACGAGGTGGTGCCCCATATCTGTCCGGCTCATGAAATTCTTGCTGCGTGCGCCGCCTTGCATGCTTCTGCAAACATCAATAGTTTTGAGATTAATCTGGTTCGTTCTCAGTCGAACTGATGAACGTTGATGCTCAAACACGGATGTACTGATGTACTGTTTTCTTCTACAACTTATGCAATTACAATAGAAGTACTCCTAGTTTATGTATCATTGAACTTACTGTGTAAATGTGGCACTCTCTTATCACTATATACTTGGATTGACGCATATGTTTTAAGTTTTTTTACTTGAACTGAAGATAGCATATTAGATGCACTCACAGTAACCTCGACATCCTAATCGTGCATCAATGCATCTACATTACAAGTACTGCCAGTTTATGTATCACTGAACTTACTGTGTACCAATTTTATATTATTATTTTTAGTAACAGTTTTGTTAATCGTTTGAACTGACGCAACTACATGACTTGTACTCTTAGAGATAGCAACATACAACTTTTCAGTGGTAGCTGAACCTTTTGTCACTATCTACTTGGACTGACGCATAAGTTTTTAAGTTTTTTTTACTTGAACTGAAGATAGCATATTAGATGCACTGACAGTAACCTCGACATTTGTAATCGCGCATCAATGCATCTACATTACAAGCACTGCTAGCTTATGTATCACTGAACTTACTGTGTAGCAATTTTATATATTTTTTTCGGTAACAGTTTTGTTACTCGTTCAAACTGATGCAATTACATGACTTGTACTCTTAGAGATAGCAACATACAACTTTTTAGTGGGAGCTGAACCTTTTGTCACTATCTACTTGGACTGACGCATATATTTTTAAGTTTTTTTACTTGAACTGAAGATAGCATATTAGATGCACTGACAGTAACCTCGACATGCTAATTGCGATCAAGTGGCAGGGGTGTAAACGAATTGATGCAAGCATTTGCAATGTACTGATGCAACACAGATGCATCACACAATTTTGTACTCATGAACCCAATAGTGTAACATGTAGGCAGAGCATAGCAGCATAGATAAACTGATGAACTGATAAATTGACAGAAACATGGTACCTATCTTCATTCAAACCCAGATCTCAAAAACTTTGGTGTTGCTAGTAATGTGTGTGGGAAGAATTCATCACCTGCATCTTGTTGCATGTGACTCCATCTTCGTTTTGTTGGCGGCGTATTGGCAAGAACTTGGGAGGTGGAGCCATTGTTGTTGGGGAGACGACCGTGCTTGTGGTGGAGCTCTGTCGACGAGGTCCGTCGAGGGGCGGAGGTAGGAGGCGTGGATCACGGCCCAGGCGAATCTCCAGCGCACGGCAGCGGGAAGGCGCGCGGGGAAGCTCCTGCACCAGGCGGCGGGTAGGCGAGCGGAGAGGCTCCTGCACCAGACGGAGGGAGGTGTGTGGGGAGGCTCTGGCGCCCGGCAGCGGGGAAGCACGCGGGGAGGCTCCGCCGCCCGGTGGTGGGGAGGTGCGCGGGGATGCTCCGGCGCTGGACGAGGCGACCGATGGTGGCGGTGGTCAGGCCGGCGACGTGGCTAGATGGCGGCACGTCAGCGGGTCATGGCGCCGCGGGCTCCCTCGCTCCGGCTGCCGCCGTCGCTCGCTCGCCCGCGACGGCTGCCTCCGGCGGGAGGAAGTGGGTCGGATTGGGGCTGGGTCAGTCGTTGACGCGTCGCGCCTTATAGGGGGCAAGGGTAACAAAATAATATTCTGTTACGGGTAACAGAATAGTCCAATCCTATATACATATATATATATACATATATATATACATATATATATATATATATATATATACAGACGGTCTATTCTGCTAATATTAGCAGAATAACTATTCTGCACACCGCTTCCGCACTGCACGGTGAATGCAAGTGCACTGCATCTTCTTTACGTTGGGCACTGCAATGCTTCACGGGAGAACTGCTTCATTTTCCGGTGTTTCGCCCGCGTTTTCTATGTGGAATCGGGTGTCGCGGGATGATTCAGTTTGTGTCTGCATCTCATTTTAGCTTTATTCTTTCTAATTTACAGGAAAATATACTAGAGTGCTTGCAAATCGAGGGATTTGGCGGACGAGCTTTCTCTGTTCATTCGTGTTCGCGTCAGATGCGATTTTTTTTGTGCTTGGATGTTGTTATTTAGTAGGAATTCTTTGATTGTGTTCGTTTTAATCGGTCCATTCACTCTATAATTTGTTAATTTTTAGGAGTTAGTTTTCAATTCTTATTATTTTGATTGTGCGGGCGGGTGAGCTTCGTCCGCTCCTCTGTTCTTGTTGATTTTTTTGATTTTGCCCGTCCACGCGTGTTTGAATATTGTAATTACTGTTGATGTAGGTTTGAATTCATTGTATTGCGGGTATAATTGTCATTTTTTGAATCGTGTTTTTTAAATGAGAGGTGACGCTGCTCGTCAAGTTGCCATGTCTTCCATGTAAATTTTTGCGGGTGTATTTTTTGATAGTTTAGTGGCTGTACAATTTTTTGGCGAGTTATGGAAGTGCGAGTGAAATTGACTCATCTATCAGTCTATCACATGTTTGTAGTTTTACTGCTTTAATTTTATTTGTTGTAGTCGTGGCATACGTTGTAGTGCACTGCATTTTCTTTGGTAGCGTACTTTGTTGTAGCTGCATTACAGTGGTTATGGCTGTTTATGAGATTTCTCCTTTTCTTAAACTACATTCTATGTTCTAGATGACTGCATAATATGCATTTCTGTACTGCATTAGCAGTGTTATTAATTCTCTATTCTGCTATTAGAATGGATGGTCCATGATACGCTTGTGTTAGCTGAATGGTTATTATAAGAATTTTTTTGAACTGCATAATATGAGAATTGTTTTTGAACATCATATGTTAATTGCAAAGTTTCTACCATTTGCATTTCCTTGTTACTGTTCAGAGGGCTGCCTTTTGTTATTATTAGTACCACACTATGTGTTCGAGAGAACTGCATTACTGCCAACAGCAACTTTGTCTAAAAAGGGTGATAAAATGACGCAGTTGAGGTTGCATACTTTAAATAGGCATCGTTCAAATTGTCTGATGGACATAATTTTAAAAGCATACAGCATAAGCAAAGCATTAGAAATATTGGTTGCTTCATTAGATAGCCTAGAGTGCAAATATTGTAAACTTGATGGAGTCTTCTTCTTTGTAGAAAAAGACCATGTCCACTTCTCCGGCCTCAAAGCCATTCTAGGAGACAAAATCTTTCCAACCAGTAGTTATGTCGATGCAGTTTTCAGAGTCGATGTGGTAGTCAGCTTGCATGTCTCCATAGCCATTCTTGTGTTCTGTCTCCAAAGTAAGCTTCCCTGAACTCGGAGCACGAAATTTTATTGTGGATGGCAGTTTCTGCATATTGTAATGGGTGGAAAAAGAATTTATAAGTAAACAACAATGTTTTTGTTTTATACTTAGTATGATTTGTTTATGTTTACTTAAATAGTTACATACATATGACTGTATTTTGTAAAGTAGTTGCAATGTATGAACAAACTTATATACGCAATTGACTCCTGGTTTTACTCGGATATATATTATACTGCAACATGTGTGCACTGCAATGTCAGTAATAGTGTACTTCTCCAGCATGTTAAGATAACTGCAACGCTTATCTACTAACCCTTTTTTTTGTTCATGTGTCGATACATGGTGTGGTACTGAAGAAAGATAGGTGGAAGCATCTAGTCTTAATAGCTAACAGATCTGAACAACAATACAAATTCTGTTTTGTATTTTTGTTGATATTACTGAACAAATTGATTGAACTATATATTCAGATGTGTATTTGCAGTCTAGATTATGTCCAAAAATTGTGAGTGGAAAAACATACCCAACTTTCCTGTAGATCTGCGGTTGTGAGGCGATGAAGAAATGGCGCACGAAACCCCCTGTTGGGTATCATCAGGCAGCCGAGCATGCTGCGCCACTCGGTGTTGGTGAGCACTAGACCTTCTGCCTAGACGCATGTGTCCGCTACCGGCGCCATCCTTGCCAAGCACCCGCACTTACAGTCCATGGCGGGTTCAGTGGAATTCCAAAGAAAAGTTATGGATGGGATGAACCCTAGATCTACGTTTTGAGGAAAATGAGGAACGGGGGGAGGAGTTGTGTTAGTCTGTAGCACGAATGGATAAGTTTTTATGCAACCAATCGAGCAATGGAAGTAATAAATGGTGTGGTTGGCGTTAGGTGGTGGATTGGGTCTGATTCAGTGAACACGAATGCATTTAAGAAGCAACAAGACTGCTTACTTGAGAATAGCGAACTGCATTGTCATATCACGACGAACTACAAACGCGTGGTTGGACCTGTGTTTGTGTATGGTATGTAGCATTTTTTTATTTTCAGTGGCCTCTCTTTTTTTTGTTGGCCCTGTGTTCTGGTAGTGAAGACGCAATTGGGCCCAGGTCGGCCTATGAGCACGGCTGGTTCCCGGTGCGCTGTGTGCGGTCTAATGTTTAGTCCCACCTCGCCCGCGGAAGGCGCGCCCGACATGTTTATAAGCGGTGGCGAGGCCTGTGTGTCGAACTCCTCTTGTTACTTATTTGGGCGCTTAAATACGGCGCTTGCAGCTGTATGCTCTCTGACCTGTGGGCCCATGTGTGGCCGGCCCCATGCACTGTGATTCAGAACGACTCGCCTTCTGTGGGCGCAGACCTATTACGAGACTAGCTGGGGCCGGTGGCACCTGGGTGGTCAATTTTTTTCTTTTTATTTTTCTGTCTTAGGTGTTTTTTTCAATGTCGGGGGCGTGCACTGCATTGATCAAGGTTCTGTATTGCATGTGTATGCATTGCGTACTGCATGTACAGTTGCCATTTTTTGTTTCCGTCTTTTTGCTATTATGTAATCTTTTTTCCTAATGTATGGGAGTGCACTGCTTAGTAAATCATACGCGTAACGCGTTGATTATGGTTCTGTACTACACGTTCATATATTTCTATACTTCATTGATTATTTACGTGTTTATGTTTTCCATTTTCTGGTTTTGCTCTTATGTATTCTTTTTTCAAATTTAGGTTCGTGCACCGCTTTGTTGGGTATGTTAAGACTTCATTCGATAGATTCTGCACTGCATTCGTACACAACTTGCACTTCATGCGTCCTGTTTGCACACTGCAACTCATTTTTCATTTTTTGCACTACTCGAATCTAATGATACATTAGCAGACAACAGAAAACAAATTATCACACATATTCTGTACGACAATTTCATCACCAGCAAACTAAGTTGAACATAAAGCAAACTAACATAATCAGAGTTCATCATTACAAAGCGATTCTGCATGGCAAGCAAACTAGGTTCAGCACACAAGCAAACTAACGATACAAAAGCAAACAACACAAAGAAAATTTGATGATAATTCTAAAAGAACACTGGCATTGTTGGCTCCTGGCCGGCACCATCTTCTTCTTCACTAGTCAGGCTCTCCCCATCCCCAGCTGCTCCTGGCGCGCTTCTTGGGGGGCTCATCCTTCTCCAGCTTTGCACGGCAAAGGCCGTCCCGGGTGAGGGTGATGCGGTTCCATATCTCGTACGCTGCATAGGCGTCCTTTGCCGAGTACTCGATGTGCCTCCTGGACAGAGGCAGGGTGGCCCAGCGCTGGTGCTCGTCGTCGGTGATCTTCTTCTTCATGTTGTTGTAGTAGTTGTCGATGAGCACGCCAGAGACGTCTCCGAGGGAGTCCAACGGCTTGGTTGCCCCGGGCACCCTCCACTCCTTCTGGATGTCGACGAAGTTGGCGACCTCCAGTTTGACGCCCTCCAGCCTGGTTTTGTCACCGTCGATGGGGAAGCCTGCAAAGGTGTACCTGGGGTCGGCGAGGAAGTTGTCAAAGATGGTGCACCTTTCAGTGTCGCTCATTTGGAAGAGCAGCACCGGGTGATTCTTGCCGATGGAGAGCTGGCAGAGGGCGGGTTTCTGCGTCGCTTCAGGGTCGTTGTCGTACTCGAGATCAATGTCAACGATCTTGTGGCGTTGGAGGCTGAGGTGGCGCTCGTACTGCACGAGGGTGATCGCCATCTGCTTCTTGTCGTTGGTGTGGATGACGTGCAACTTGGTGTTGCCGTGCGCCTCCACGGTGTTGTCGCCCTTGTACTCATCGGTGAGCGTCATCGCTGGTGGCAGGGCTTGGTGCTTTTGCGTTGATATGGGGCGATTTGGTGGGAGCGCAATGGATACTTGTGTTGTTGTGGATGAGAAGGCCTTTGGCGAGGGTCTGAATTTAAGGGGAGGGCGCGGGGTGGGATGGCCTCGTCGGATGAGCTGCACGGCCGCGCTGATGATGCGATTGTGCGGATCGTGGGTTGGTTTTGCATCTGTGATCGTGGGCTTGTGGCGATGGAACTGCTCCGTTCGGGTGGTTTTATGCGAACATGGTTTTTTTAAGGTGGGTTTGTTTTATTTTTTATCAGCACATTTTTTTTAACCACCACTTTTTTCTATGCGAACGGGCATTTTGTCATGTTTTATATATGTATACTGCGTGACAACATAACTGCATTGCTTACACTTCCGCACTGCGTCGCATACAAATCACAACTGCAACATTGTATACATGTGTGTACTTCATCGTTTTTTGTGTGTCTTTGCTATATGCTTCGGCGATCTGCATTGCGCAACGGAATGCACTACATACTTCTACCGCCCCGTACTGCATCTTCTTTTTGCCGGTACTTATTGCAGTCCCTGTCACGGGACGGGTAGGGAAATGGGAGGGGGTGCCCCCCCCCCCCACTTTTTTTGAACTTATTGTTTTTTCTTAGTCGGTTTTGTTGGGCCTGTGTTCGGGTAGTTCAGAGACGCATGTACGTGGTCAATTTTTGTGTGGCTGGGGCCGGTATCATTTGGGTGATCAGTTTTTATTCTTTGTATGCTTTTTAATGTCGTGGAGTGCACTGCTTTTTGGTAAATCATCGCTACACTGCATTGATCATTGTTATGTACTAGATGTGAACTTCAATCCTTACTGCATGTACAGTTCTCATATTTGTTCCCGTGTTTTTACTTTTTTTGTAATCTTTTTTTCGAATGTATGGGACTGCACTGCTTAGAAAATTACCACTGTACTGCATTGGTTATGATACTGTACTGCACGTTCGTGTACTTCCGCACTGCGTTTACTTTTTCCGTGTTTGCGTTTTTCTTCATCCCGAAAAGAAATGCATAATGGCATACTGCATCCCATAAAGAAATGCACTGCATTTTTCCAGTAGTGCGTACTGCATTTGTTTTTTTGCATGTGCTTACTGCACTGTACGGGAGGTTTAAGGGGAGAGCAGAGGGGGGCACATTTTTGTGTGGCACTTATTTGAAGGTAGACTTTTTTCGGATGTGTTTTCTTAACATGTGTTTTGTTTTTGATTTTAACTTTTTTAACGAACTGTATGTATTTTATTTGTTGTTTTACCATTTGAACTTCATGATTCTTCACAAAGAACTGCATCATGTGCGTTTTTTGTTGTTTTTTAGTAATATGTGCGTTTTAATGTAGACTGGCTTATTTTGTCCGGGCTGTTTTTGGGCCGACCCGTTTTTTGTGACCCTTTTTGCGACACGCGGGCCTCCTATGTATTGTTTCCAGGCTATTCCACCGCTCCGCTGTCAGAGAAAGAGACCGAGAACAATCCCCTCTCCTCTCTTGCAGTTTCTCCCGAGGCATCTCTCCCTCGGGAAAAACCGCCGTCGCACGCAGCAACCGCCGTCGCCCGGAGAACCGCCGCCCTCAAGAGGTCCTTATTCCTGCATTCCGCGTCGCTGTCCGCTCCATGAGCCCTTGCCGCTGCGCTCCCGCAGCCCTTTCCTGTCTGCTCCCGTCGCCGCCCCCCCTTCCCCCTTCCCGCCGCCGTCGCCGCACACTTTTCTTTGGTACGTTCAGCTTGGCTCGATGTTGATCGTCCCCTCGCCTTATTATTGTGATTCTTGTAGTTGCTGTAGCTCTTTTTGCTTGTGTAATTTTTCGTAGGCAGTCGATTTTATCTCGTTTTGAAGCCGATAGTTGTGTGTAGCAATGAGGATCTAGGGTTTCGTGAGATTTTCGCCGATTTGGTTGCTTATGTCTGTCACTTCGTCCTTTGTGTTGCAGGGAAACGCTATGTCTTCACCGAGCAGGCCGATAGAAGGAGTTCAGGGTATGTGGAGTGATTATTCCTTAGGCTTTGTTTATTTTGTTTGATGTTTATGTAGTTTCCTAATTCATCTTGCATATTGGGTTATGCTCTGTTAGTTGTCAGCGTTTGTTTGCATTATTATGTCATGTGATGTTTTTGTAATTTCTTTTTTCTTGTTTTTTTGAATCCAGCAGGTGATTGCAGTGCTCATAATGATACACCAATTGTCTCTCCTTGTCCTGGTGGTAAGGATCATGGTGTCGAGGGAGGACATCAAGTGAATTCACCGATTGAATCTTCTCCTATAAGTGTGGCCCCTCCTTCTGGTATGTGATTAATTTGTTTATTTTTGTGTATGCTTTGTTTTATCTAGTTCAACATTTTTGTTGCGAACAACCGTGAATTTAGTATATACATCACTGCATTTATTTTTGTATGTGAACTCCACTGTATGTATGTGTGAACTGCATTGTTGTTTTATTCAAGATTTTTGTACAATGCATTATTTTTTATTTTGAGTTTATGGTTGACCACTGCATTTATATGTCTAACTGTACTGCATTTATTCTTTTTGTGCAATTTTTAACGAGCATAGTCAAACTTTATTTTGACGCAGTGTCTGTTTTCCATGTTGGGGCGCCTGGGTTTGAGGAGGTTACTCAATTGATTGACCATTATTTTGCAGAGGGTAATGTTGGTGTGAGCTTTGATCAGAGACATCCTGTCTTGTCTAAACACAGTCGCAGTCTGTTGATGGTACAGAGGAAGTTACACAGGATTGGATGGTCCCGGAACAGCTTCGTCAATATGAGTTGAAGCAAAGCAAGAAGAAGTTGAGGTTTGAAATTGAGTCAAAAGAGTTTGCTGAGAAGGAGAAGCAGAGGAGATCTGCAGATGGTGCCAAGGGTGGTAAATTTGGCAAGGTGAAGAAGAGGTTGAGTACTGTTGCTGAGGAAGGTGGTACACCTCGGCAGAGTCCACGTGTTGCTGGAATGAAGAAGAATCTTGGCAAGAGAACCGCTGAAGCTGGTGGAAGTGATGATCCTCAGCGCAAATGACTACATGTCACTGAAGGTCCCAATTCTGATGATGACGACTTTGTGCTTGCTGATTATGTGAAGGGTGTTCATCCTTCTAGACGCAAAGACTGTGGTTCATCTAAGAGTGTACCCAAGCGTGCCCATGATGATGTCGACGAAGATGTTGGTGGTGATTCTGGCGAGGAGGTGGATGCTGCTCCAAAGGTTTGTTGAAGTGCACTGCATTTGTTTCCTTCATTTGTTATTCTTTCTGTATTTTCTATGTCTCTTTTTTTTACGCCTAATCTTCTAATGTGGACTGCATTTCCCTTTACACAGAGGAAGAAGTCTAGTAAGAGCAATGCAACTGAAGATGATGGTGAGGGAGATGATTCTCGATTTAACAAGACCGTGCGTTTGTCGCTTCCCACTGTTTGCAAGGCTGCTTCTTTGTTGAAAGAGGCGCATTGCAGCCGTGTTAGGGATGCTGGATTTGGTGTTGTCTTTGATCTGACAGTAAAGAAAAATGTGTCGCGCATTCTTATGTGCTATCTGATGGGAGTGATTGACCCTGCCACCTTGTTAATGGACTTTGGGAATGGCAGGGTTCTTCGAATCAATCATGATGCAGTTCATCACATTTTTGATTTACCTATGGGACGTCACACTACACCCATGCCTGCTTCCAGCGGTCATGATGAATCGTTGACTGCCCTCAAGGATGAGCTTGGCTTTGACCGTTCAAAAAGTATAGGTGTCAAGGACTTGCTTGAGAAGTTGAAGGTGTTGGTGGAGGAAGATGATTATGTGAGTGTTGACCTTGCTGTGAAGGTGTTCTTCCTGATACTTTACCAGAATTTGCTGTGCCCAGGGCCTGCAGTTTGTTTGGGTAGAGTTGCTGTGATGGTAGAGAACATGGATTATGCGGCTATGGCTCAGATGAACTTTTGTCACCTTGTTGTTGATGAGTTGCAGGCGGCTGTGGTTAGGTGGCAATCAGAAGGCAGGAAGCAGAATTGTGCAGAGGGTTGTGCCATTGTCCCCCTGATTATGTATCTTGACTGCTTGAAGCTTCACAAATTTTCAGTCATGCACACGTTGACGCCACACGCGTCATACCTGATGACCAAGGACCTGATGAAGTTGTACAATGAGGATGTGCTTGTGAAGGGAAAGATTTACTTGGAAAGTTACAAATTTGGGAAGCTGGCGGTTAGTGCACCTGATTTTTTAATATAAGATTTTTTAAAAGAAAATGTGCAGCCATTATAAATGTGAACTTTTCTAGTACTCACATGTGTACTTCTCTTTGCGTGTTGTCTTTTTTTGCAGTGGAAGGCGTCAGGTGATATTGTGTACAACCGTGCTGTTGCAGTTGTACATGGCAGCTCTGATGCGGGGCCTAGCACTCATGCTAGGTTTTATGAGCCTATCTGTAGTCAGCTTCCTGCCTGTGATGATGAGGTGACGCATACTCATGGTTTCATGTCTCGACAGATGTTTGATAATACAAGCTATTATAAACAGACATTTGTTGGCGGCAAAAAACATGAGGAGATTGATGAGCTTCTTTTGAAGGTTTTGAAACTGACTGAAGATTTTCCAACCTCTGGTGACAGGTTGAGGACAGTTGCTGGTTTTTTCCCTGTTGGCCATGGCCCACGAGATGAAGATATTGTTGCTGCTCACAATTTTGATTGTGGTGTGATTGAAAGCCTGAAGATTGCAGTGACAAATGTTCGTTCTTCGTATGCTCAATTGAGACATTCACAAGAAGAAAAATGCGGTCGGTATGAGAAGGATGCTGGGCATATTGTGGACGAAATGATCCGTCAGGACGCTGGCGTTGGCGCTGATAATGTATGTCCTAGGTTTTTTGTGGCTTTGGACCTCCTTTTTGTGTATTATGTTGACTGCTCCTCACTATTTTTGTTTTTTTTGTTATAGGCTGGAGTGGAATCTTCTGGTGTCGATGGAACTAGAGACGATGGAGTTGGTTAGGTATAAATACTCCTGCCATGTCTGTTCTGCCATGCTTCCCTTTTTCTTTGAACTTGCATTTGTTTGGTTCCCATTTTTTTGTGTACTTCTCTGTTGTGAAGTGTGTACTGCTTGTGCATAGTTGGAGTTTTTTCTTTTTCAGTCGGTACCATCTTATTTCTCTTTTTTGTTTGTTCTATGCCAGTAGACTAGTGTTGCTGCTCGTGATGTGCACAAAGAGACCTACGATGGCGATGGGAAGGATGAGGTCTTGGGTGATGCAGCGTCCCCTCTGGATGTTGTAGCTGATAAGGTATAGTTGTATTACTTGTTCTGTTAGTGGGTTGTAATCTATTTTTTTGTTGTCTGTTATAAACTTGATGTACGCTGTTATGTTCATCCATATGCATTTTCATTTGCGTATGTTAGCTGCAATAGTTTTACATGTGTGATCTTCACTGTTTGACAGAAGTGAACTGTAGTTCTTTTTGGCATGCGTGATCCATACTTATTTACATACGTGAGCTTCAGTATTTAACATAACTGAACTGCAACGTTTGTCAAAGCAAACTGCAGTTCTTTTTTTTATGTACATGTGGGTTGCAGTTGTAGTTGTGTTTGACACATGTGTGTTGGTGTTGTTTTGCATATGTGGACTGTAGTTGTTATGTGTATGTTGCCAGCAGTCTTTTGACATAAGTGTGCTGTGTGTTGTTGTGTTAGTTACCCCCATGCTTATTTTTGTGTTACTGGGTGTTTTCTAAACTTTCCACAGGTTGGAGAACAAAACGTGGAAGTCCACGTTGATCTGAATCAGGGCAGTTGTGCTGTTGATGGCCGTGGCAGTGTTGATGCTTCTGTGTCACATCCCTAGTCTGGTATGACCTAGGCTAGCTAGCCAATTGTGCATCATATTTAAATTTCATTTAAATTTGAAATGAGGATTGGTGGAACCCTCAGAATCATTTTTGAAAATGACCCAAATAAAAATTTCTCCAAAAGGGTCCAAGAAAAATGCTCATGTTGCCCTCTGAAAATATTGGACAGAGATAAAAATCAAAACAATATTTTTAGGAGCTCATGGACATTTATTTTGGCCATTTGGATTAATTCGATAAATATTTGCATTGGAAATATATTTCTATATTTATGAAATATGGTCCAAAAATTATGCCAATTATAAAAGAGCTCTGGAATAATATATCCAGCTCCTGCAAAAATTGGCATAATAAAATTAAATGATTTAATATATTTATTAAATCAAAACAAATGTCAGAAAAATTAGAAAAAAACAGAAATAAAGAAGGAGGGGCTTACCTGGGCCTCCCCCCCTGTGCGGCCCAGCTGGCCGGCCCAGCCGACTGGCTAGCGCCAGTCGTCCTCCACCTCCCGCCAGGAGGCCAGAGGCGTGTGGCCGGCGCGTGCGCACCGCCGTGCCGCCACGGCACCTGCCTGCCTGTCCTCCCCCTCGACGCCTGGACGTCCGGAACGTCGCCACGCAGCTGCCCCGCACCGCTCTCACTCTCCCTCGCCCTCCTCCTCTCCCCCTGCTCTCTCTCCCTCTCACCCGAAGCACTGCCGCCGCCGCAGCTCGTCACCGACGCGCTCCCCGCCGTCCCCTCGCCCCTCCGTAGAGCCCCCGAGCTCCGCCGCGACCCCCTCTACCTCCTCGTCGAGCCAAGCAAGACGGGGCATCCCGTGGAGCCATCGCCGTCGCCATCCTCGCCTCCGGCCGCCGTGGGTACTCGCCGTCGATTAGGGAGCTTCCGGGCATCCCCGACCTCGTCCTCGCGCTCGCTGGATCCGCGGTGAGCTCCTCCACCGTTCCCCTCTCTTCTCCCTCCCGTTCCCGTGCCGTAGCGCTGCTTCCCACCACGGCCGAAGCCTCCCGCCGCCGTCCTTGTCGCCGTCGCCGTCTCGGCCCGCCTCCGCCCAAACCAAGCCTCCCTTCGCGCTCCTGGTGCCACGAGGGTGCCGCCGAGCCCCTTAGGTGGCCTCCCCGTGCCCCGCAGCCCGATCCCGCTCGCGCCCGAACTCCGGCCGCCGCCCCGAGCTTCGCTCCGGCGAGCTCCGGCCTCCCCCGCTGCTTCCACCTACCCTACCAGATGCGCGAGAGCCCGGGCTACGCCCCGGTGCTCTCAGACGCCGTCCCCGTGGCCTGTGGCGCGGACTCCGCCGCGTCCAGAGGTCGCCGGCGACGAGCCCCCGTCGCCTGAGCCCTGCCAGGTGGGGCCGGCCCGTCAGGTGATTAGCTTAGTGCTAATCACCGTTAACTAACCCCCCCCC
>NC_057801.1:263526310-263534509 GCF_018294505.1 Triticum aestivum | reverse complement strand
TAACCTTTTAATTAACCCTGTTAACCCCAGTGTCACTGACGTGTGGGTCCCACACGTCAGGATTGACCTGGACAGCCGTGTTGACCGCTGATGCAATGATGACGTCATGCTGACGCAATTATACATTTTCTGGAATTAAAATAATTCAGAAAATCCAGAAAATGATTTAATCTTCCAAAATTCATATCAATTCAACCGTAGCTCAGATTTAAATAAATTATATATGAAAAATTATCAGAAAAATGCAACCTTTCCATCTGTACTAGTTTCATGCATGAAAAACCAACTTATACATGCTGAATATGAGAAAACACATTATGGCATATATAAGAGACCTAATTTAGAAATGCATTTGAACCTTTGGTTCAAATGGACTTCAAACCAATTGAACACTAGTTGCATTAGCTCAGCAGCATCACATCTACATGCCATGTTCATGCATCATATTGTTGCATATGATTGTGTATTGATTGCCGGCACCGTTCCTTCTCGATAGGTCCTACTCCGGAGACGTTCCAGAGTACCTGTCTGTGAAGCAGTGCCTTCCTTGTTGTGTTACCAGGCAAGCAACCCCCCCTTGTTCATTTCGATAAAACCCTACTCTCTCGCTCCTGCTCTCAGTTATTGCATTAGGACAACAACGATTCATCTGCTACTTTGTGCTGCGGTAGTTGAACCCATTCCTCTGCATGACCTGTCATTGCCACAGTAAATAGTTGAAACCCACTAGCATGTGTAGGAGTTGATTGAAGCCACTGATGTGTTCCTACCATGCTATGCCTGCTATTGCTTAGAGTGTGTCAGGTCTGGTTCATTGGGAATGAATTGGAGTGTCACGATATGTTCTGATGCTGAGAGTGAAGTGTGTGAACACGATTTGGTAAAGGTAGCGGTGAGAGGCCATGTAGGAGTACATGGTGGGTTGTCTCACTGGAACCGTCCTTAAGCCCTGAGTTCTGTGTATGTTGTCCAATGACTCGATACTACCACACATTGGGCTCCGGGCGCTCCAAGCCCTCTCGACTTATTAACCAACTTGATCTCTGTCCAGGAGTCGCAACTAGTTTCTGGTGTTTGTAGGTAGTGCTATTTTTCTACCAAGTGGCACCCGGCAGGGTGGGCTTGGGACAGACTAGGCACACGTGGCCCGGTGTACCGAGTGGCACCCGGTTGGTGGGCTCGGGAACCCTGTACACATCGTTTGGGGCCGTAAGCGACACCCCGGCCGGATCTCCTTGCGGATGGAACCCGAATAGGCGATAAACCTGGATTAGAGTCTTGTGTGGTTAGTCAGGTCGTGGCCGACACCCTCACCAGGCTTCCGCTTGAAGGTTGCCGAGATACATGACGTGTACATGGCGGTAAGTGGCGAGAGCGTGTGTGAAGAAGTACACCCCTGCAGGGTTAACATGATCTATTCGAATAGCCGGGTCCGCGGTTATGGACTTCTTGGATGCTTACATGGTACATAGACAACTTGAAGTGGATACTATAAAATGCTCAAGACAAGTGTGAGTGCTATGGATGGCCTTCTCGTAGGGAGACGGGGATGAATCCATAGTAGTGTATTGTATGGTGATTAGTGGACTCGTGTACGTTGTTTCACCTCCAGAGTTTCTGGTAGTCGTAGAACAGGATAGCCACAGAGTCAAAGCTGGCTTGCTGCAACTAAACCCCACATTACCTCTTGATACAGATGCATGTATGATAGGATCTGATGTAAGTCTTGCTGAGTACCTTTGTACTCATGTTGCTTTATTTATGCTTTTGCAGCGGAGACTTCGGTCTTACTAGGGTTCTCATGGACTTCGACTAGTAGCTAGTACCTCAGCTACGATCTTGATCGGATGTTGTAGATAGTCAGGCTCTTCAGCCTTTTTCATTGTAGATGTCTGTACTCAGACATGTAATGCTTCCGCTTGTTGCTTGATTGCTCTGACTGTTGGGTCATGTGACCCCTGTTTGTAATAATGCTGTGATGGCTCTGCTGAGCCTTTATCTATATGATTGTTGAGTTATGCTGTGATGCCATGTTGTACAGCACATACTTGCATGTTATGCGTACGTGTAATGTGTATTGCTATGTGTGGGATCTGACTACCTAGTTGTTTATCTTTAGTAGCCTCTCTTACCGGGAAATGTCTCCTAGTGTTACCGCTGAGCCATGGTAGCTTGCTACTGCTCTGGAACACTTAGGCTGGCCGGCATGTGTCCTTCTTCGTTCCTGTGTCTGTCCCTTCGGGGAAATGTCACGCATTGAGTACCGGAGTCCTGTTAGCCCGCTACAGCCCGGTTTACCGGAGTCCTGCTAGCCCAGTGCTACAGCCCGGACCCACTTGCTGATGACCGACACGTTCAAAGCTGGGTCATGGATGCCTGTCCCTGTAAGTCTGTGCCACTTTGGGTTTACGACTAGTCATGTCAGCCCGGGCTCTTTATCATATGGATGCTAGCGACACTATCATATACGTGAGCCAAAAGGCGCAAACGGTCCCGGGCAAAGGTAAGGCGACACCCGTGGGAACACCGTGCGTGAGGCCGCAAAGTGATATGAAGTGTTACCGGCTAGATCGATGTGACATCGAGTCGGGGTCCTGACAGCGTTTGCGCCAGTCGTCCTCCACCTCCCGCCAGGAGGCCAGAGGCGTGTGGCCGGCGCGTGCGCACCGCCGTGCCGCCACGGCACCTGCCTGCCTGTCCTCCCCCTCGACGCCTGGACGTCCGGAACGTCGCCACGCAGCTGCCCCGCACCGCTCTCACTCTCCCTCGCCCTCCTCCTCTCCCCCTGCTCTCTCTCCCTCTCACCCGAAGCACTGCCGCCGCCGCAGCTCGTCACCGACGCGCTCCCCGCCGTCCCCTCGCCCCTCCGTAGAGCCCCCGAGCTCCGCCGCGACCCCCTCTACCTCCTCGTCGAGCCAAGCAAGACGGGGCATCCCGTGGAGCCATCGCCGTCGCCATCCTCGCCTCCGGCCGCCGTGGGTACTCGCCGTCGATTCGGGAGCTTCCGGGCATCCCCGACCTCGTCCTCGCGCTCGCTGGATCCGCGGTGAGCTCCTCCACCGTTCCCCTCTCTTCTCCCTCCCGTTCCCGTGCCGTAGCGCCGCTTCCCACCACGGCCGAAGCCTCCCGCCGCCGTCCTTGTCGCCGTCGCCGTCTCGGCCCGCCTCCGCCCAAACCAAGCCTCCCTTCGCGCTCCTGGTGCCACGAGGGTGCCGCCGAGCCCCTCAGGTGGCCTCCCCGTGCCCCGCAGCCCGATCCCGCTCGCGCCCGAACTCCGGCCGCCGCCCCGAGCTTCGCTCCGGCGAGCTCCGGCCTCCCCCGCTGCTTCCACCTACCCTACCAGATGCGCGAGAGCCCGGGCTACGCCCCGGTGCTCTCAGACGCCGTCCCCGTGGCCTGTGGCGCGGACTCCGCCGTGTCCAGAGGTCGCCGGCGACGAGCCCCCGTCGCCTGAGCCCTGCCAGGTGGGGCCGGCCCGTCAGGTGATTAGCTTAGTGCTAATCACCGTTAACTAACCCCCCCCTGACGCTGACCAGTGGGCCCGACCCCCCCCCTAACCTTTTAATTAACCCTGTTAACCCCAGTGTCACTGACGTGTGGGTCCCACACGTCAGGTTTGACCTGGACAGCCGCGTTGACCGCTGATGCAATGATGACATCATGCTGACGCAATTATACATTTTCTGGAATTAAAATAATTCAGAAAATCCAGAAAATGATTTAATCTTCAAAAATTCATAGAAATTCAACCGTAGCTCAGATTGAAATAATTTATATATGAAAAATTATCAGAAAAATGCAATCTTTCCATCTGTACTAGTTTCATGCATGACAAACCAACCTATACATGCTGAATATGAGAAAACACATTATGGCATATATAAGAGACCTAATTTAGAAATGCATTTGAACCTTTGGTTCAAATGGACTTCAAACCAATTGAACACTAGTTGCATTAGCTCAGCAGCATCACATCTACATGCCATGTTCATGCATCATATTGTTGCATATGATTGTGTATTGATTGCCGGCACCGTTCCTTCTCGATAGGTCCTGCTCCGGAGACGTTCCAGAGTACCTGTCTGTGAAGCAGTGCCTCCCTTGTTGATTTACCAGGCAAGCAAACCCCCTTGTTCATTTCGATAAAACCCTACTCTCTCGCTCCTGCTCTCAGTTATTGCATTAGGACAACAACGATTCATCTGCTACTTTGTGCTGCGGTAGTTGAACCCATTCCTCTGCATGACCTGTCATTGCCACAGTAAATAGTTGAAACCCACTAGCATGTGTAGGAGTTGATTGAAGCCACTGATGTGTTCCTACCATGCTATGCCTGCTATTGCTTAGAGTTGTGTCAGGTCTGGTTCATTGGGAATGAATTGGAGTGTCACGATATGTTCTATTGCTGAGAGTTAAGTGTGTGAACACGATTTGGTAAAGGTAGCGGTGAGAGGCCATGTAGGAGTACATGGTGGGTTGTCTCACTGGAACCGTCCTTAAGCCCTGAGTTCTGTGTATGTTGTCCAATGACTCGATACTACCACACATTGGGCTCCGGGCGCTCCAAGCCCTCTCGACTTATTAACCAACTTGATCTCTGTCCAGGAGTCGCAACTAGTTTCTGGTGTTTGTAGGTAGTGCTATTTTTCTACCAAGTGGCACCCGGCAGGGTGGGCTTGGGACAGACTAGGCACACGTGGCCCGGTGTACCGAGTGGCACCCGGTTGGTGGGCTCGGGAACCCTGTACACATCGTTTGGGGCCGTAAGCGACACCCCGGCCGGATCTCCTTGCGGATGGAACCCGAATAGGCGATAAACCTAGACTAGAGTCTTGTGTGGTTAGTCAGGTCGTGGCCGACACCCTCGCCAGGCTTCCGCTTGATGGTTGCCGAGATACATGACGTGTACATGGCGGTAAGTGGCGAGAGCGTGTGTGAAGAAGTACACCCCTGCAGGGTTAACATGATCTATTCGAATAGCCGGGTCCGCGGTTATGGACTTCTTGGATGCTTACATGGTACATAGACAACTTGAAGTGGATACTATAAAATGCTCAAGACAAGTGTGAGTGCTATGGATGGCCTTCTCGTAGGGAGACGGGGATGAATCCATAGTAGTGTATTGTGTGGTGACTAGTGGACTCGTGTACGTTGTTTCACCTCCAGAGTTTCTGGTAGTCGTAGAATAGGATAGCCACAGAGTCAAAGCTGGCTTGCTGCAACTAAACCCCACATTACCCTCTTGATACAAATGCATGTATGATAGGATCTGATGTAAGTCTTGCTGAGTACCTTTGTACTCATGTTGCTTTATTTATGTTTTTGCAGCAGAGACTTCGGTCTTACTAGGGTTCTCATGGACTTCGACTAGTAGCTAGTACCTCAGCTACGATCTTGATCGGATGTTGTAGATAGTCAGGCTCTTCAGCCTTTTTCATTTGTAGATGTATGTACCCAGACATGTAATGCTTCCGCTTGTTGCTTGTATGCTCTGTATGACGGGTCTTGTGACCCCTATTTGCAATAATTGCTATGACGGCTCTTCTGAGCCTTTATCTATATAAGTTGTTGAGTTATGCTGTGATGCCATGTTGTACAGCACATACTTGCATGTTATGCGTACGTGTAATGTGTATTGCTATGTGTGGGATCTGACTATCTAGTTGTTTATTCTTAGTAGCCTCTCTTACCGGGAAATGTCTCCTAGTGCTTCCACTGAGCCCTGGTAGCTTGCTACTGCTCTGGAACACTTAGGCTGGCCGGCATATGTCCTTCTTTGTTCCTGTGTCTGTCCCTTCGGGGAAATGTCACGCTTTGAGTACCGGAGTCCTGTTAGCCCGCTACAGCCCGGTTTACCGGAGTCCTGCTAGCCCAGTGCTACAGCCCGGACCCACTTGCTGATGACCGACACGTTCGAAGCTGGGTCATGGATGCCTGTCCCTGTAAGTCTGTGCCACTTTGGGTTTACGACTAGTCATGTCAGCCCGGGCTCCTTATCATATGGATGCTAGCGACACTATCATATACGTGAGCCAAAAGGCGCAAACGGTCCCGGGAAAAGGTAAGACGACACCCGTGGGGATACCGTGCGTGAGGCCGCAAAGTGATATGAGGTGTTACCGGCTAGATCGATGTGACATCGAGTCGGGGTCCTGACATTCTGTATCTGTTGTCATTGAGTGTGCAGATCCTTCTGTAGCTCAAGGATCCCATGATGCTGTTCCCACCAGTCCGCATGAAGATTCTGATGTTGGTATTGAAAATCCACTGGAGAATGTTTCCCCTGCTGCTAGTGTTGTTGCTTCCCCTGTCTCTCTGGTGTCCAATGATGTTCCGGAAGTATCGATAGTGGAGCCTCATGTAGTTGAAGTATCTAAGGAAGCTGTTGTTGACCAGACTGTTGTAAATCGAGAGAATGCTGATGTTGCTGCAGAAGGAAAGTCCAGTGAGGTTGTGGTGGATTCGTCGCAACCTATGCAAGAAAATATTTTGCTCAGTTCTGAAGAACAGCAGCCTGAAGACTCTGACACTGAAGGCCAGAGATTTTTTTTAGCGGTGCAGTTTGATGTTTTTCTCATTCATGTTGTTTAATTACTAGGGTATCTGTATTAGATGTTTAATGATAAGTGAAACTTTGATCTTTTGTCTATGATTTTCAAAATAGCTAGTAGAATTCCCTTATCTTAATATTTAAATTTCATTGTTTGGATAAGTGAACTTCATCTTTTTTATTACAGATGATGAACTTCCTGTTGTGACACCATCGAGCATTGATCCAGCTCTTCTGAAAAGATACAATGAGTTGTACGCTGCTGTTACAAGGGCTCGGAAGAACAAGAAGAAGAAGTATGGTTTTTTAGAAATTGTTTTGTTCATATGTATTATCTAATTTTTGTATTTACCCCTTTTTATTTATTGTTATTTTTTTAGTATCTTATGGTTGAGTTTTTCATGAAAAATTCAGGGACATGATTGCTTTTAAAACTGAGATGGGTGATATTAGCATTGGTGAAGTTGGTCAATCCTGGGGTTTCTTTGCTGGTAGATAAGTTTAAGGGATCTCCAACAATGGTTGTCCCGTACCATATTTGTGTAAGAATGCAGAAATTTTTGTTTTATTTTTTGATTTTCTTTTCTGATTTCGTGCGACGACTTGTTTTGCTTATTTGATTTTTGGTTTTGTTTTGGCAGACAAATATTTGGAATGGTGGTACTGTAGGGAGGAGTGTTAAAATGATGTTCTCTTCAAAAGCCGAGGAGCGTGTTGATAAAAAGGATATGGTGAGAGACGTTTTTATGTGTATTTTTGCCTGTTTTGTTTTTATAGCGTTCTGTTTTTTCTTCTTATAATAATTTTATTTATTTTTTCATGCTTCCAGCAGGTCCTTTTTGCAACTTTTGATCTGCCAGATACGAGGGATTGTGTTGGTCATTATTGTGTAGTTGCGTTAAATGTGAAAGAAAGGCGGTTTGAATTTCTTGACTCGCTCAACAAACTTGGCAGCCTTGATGTGGTCAGGGTTTTTAGGAGGATGGTTAAAAATATCAAGCGTGCATGGAAAGAAGGTAGCTTGAGTTTTGATGAGCCGCTAAATCCTCCCACACTTGATGGATTTATGTTGAAATATGTCATTGTCCCATTGCAGCCAAATGGGTGCGTTCTTTACAGCCCTTATGTGTCATACCGTTCGTGTTTTCTTCACTTAATTTTTGTGAAACTAATGTTTTTTATTCTTTTTATTGCAGGCATGATTGTGGATTCTACATGTTTCAATTCTTGCAGACATGGGATGGTGTTTGAGTTGCTAAGTTTGGGGTGGAGCACATTGGCTACATCAGAAAGGCCATGCTCTATAGCTGGCTAACATCGAGGAAGTGTTGCCTTGATTTAACATCACTTCTAATTTTTGCAGATAAAGGTTGTTTTATTGAACTTTTTTATCCTCGCTTTATTTTATTTTTGACTACTGCTTGGTTCCGCTTCTTTATGGGCAAGTGGGCTGCATTGTTCTTTATATGTGGGCTACATTGATGTATACAAGTGCGGGCTGCATTGCTGTAGAGAAGTGGGCTGCATTGTTCTTTATATGTGGGCTGCATTGTTGTATACAAGTGCAGGCTACATTGCTGTAGAGAAGTGGGCTGCATTGTTCTTTTTATGTGGGCTGCATTGCTGTATACAAGTGCGGGCTGCATTGA
>NC_057801.1:263523342-263526058 GCF_018294505.1 Triticum aestivum | reverse complement strand
TGCTGCATTGCTGTAGAGAAGTGGGCTGCATTGTTCTTTATATGTGGGCTGCATTGCTGTGTACAAGTGTGGGCTGCATTGATGTAGAGAAGTGGGTTGCATTGTTATTTATATGTGGGCTGCATTGCTATAGAGATGTGGGATGCATTGATGTATACAAGAGTGGGCTGCATTCTATTTTTTCTCTATACATGTTTTTTTGGTTTTTGTGTTTTGTACTGAGTGCTTCCATGTTTTTTCTGCACGTTTTTAGGTTTTGATTGGGGGCTTCATGAAGGTTGTACGTCACTGTTTGAGTCCCAGGGTTCTGATGTGGTTATGGAGGATTGTGTCATTGAAATCTCTCCAGATAATTCTGGTTTGGACACAAATGTGGCGTCTGGACCTGATGGTGGAAGTGTCTCTCGACCTAGCTCTCCACACGATGTATATGATGTTGATGATGATGATTTTGTTACATAGTGTGCATGTGTAACTAGGACTAGGAGTGCAGCAATTAATCGTCCTCATCTGGATGAGGTTGAAGTATTTTCGAACATGAGGGCAGGTGAGAGGGCTTTTAAGTTGAGATGCTCTATAGAGAAATTGAAGCCTCCGAGGTTCAGATATATGGATGAGGCGATTAAAATAAAGGATCTTGTTCTCAGCAAAGATTTTGTAACCAAATACCGCGAGTAAGTTTTTATGTGATCTTGTTCATGCTTTTTGTGTGTTTTGATTTTAATTCTAATTTTATTGATCCCATCTGTGTATGTTTACTACAGGAACGCGTTCTTTTATGGTGCATGGTCCTTTTGGTGATGTCGATACTTACAATATTGACTATATCTATGATACATTTGGCAAAGGAGCTTTAATGGATTCGTATATCATGGATTTTGTCATCAAGTAATGGAAGCAAGACCCTGAATTGGGTTTAGCTTATCAATCCGATGAACGTTTGCTACTTTCACCTTTATTTATCACGATAAACGTTTGCTGTCATTCTTTCCTACTGCACTGGCTTTTTCATGTCCATGCCTGCTTGCATTGTTTATTCATTTTTTTCATGTCCTTTTTTTGTTTTTTTTGTGTGTAGTACGTTCTTCAAATGGAAACCTCTGTGGCGAGAGATAATGACGGAAATCCTATGTTGCCAGTTGTGCATAGCTCGTTTGTTTTAGAAGATGCAGTTAACCAGTTCAAATTTTTTGTGAGCGATGGCGCAAACCTGTTAGATGCAAAACTGGTAAGTTCATTGTTTTTTGTCATTTATTTTTCCTGGTTTGTTGCATTTCTTTTTATAGTTATTTTTGGAACAGTGGTCCTGGTGGTACGTGTCGAAAGAACTTTTCATTTCATTTTTTTATGCGAACAGATTATGATGCCGCGATTCAAGGATGGTCATTATTCCTTATACACGATGAACCAGCATCGCCCGACCCTTGATATCCATGACAGTAGGAAGTACACTGGCCATCCTGATGTCACGACAAGGTGGCGCAGGACTGACTACCACGCAGATTGCACTGAAGTGGTATGTTATTTTTTCTTTGCCAAGCGTAAAGCTTTTTTTGTGTTTCTCCTACTGTATTTTTTTATAAACTGCAATTGTTTATGTAGTGAACTTCAACATATGCGCGACAGAACTGCATTTTTCTCTCGTGCACTTAAAAGAGGGATTGTTTAGATGTTTGAGAACAACTTTTTTTTTGGTTCGTTTGAATATCAACTTTTTGATCCGTGATGTGTGTTATTCTTACTTGTGCTTCTTCTTTTTTTGCCAGATGAGGAGGATGACTCAGCTGCTGAAGGCGATTTATGGTGAAAAATGTATAAATTGAGGAACCACCCTGACTGGGTTAAATTGGAAGAGAAGCCATCTTACCCGGTCGTGCCAGTGCAGGGAGCAAATGAGTGCGGAATCTATGTTCTGAGGATGACACAGTTGTATGACGGCCAACGTCTAATTGAGAAAATTTTGAAATCCGACATAACAACTTCTCTGTTTTCTTTTTACTTTTTTGTTCTTTATGACAACCTTTTTTTAATCACTTGTCTACATTTGTTTTCTTTTTTCAGCCTGCTGCTGAAGATTGGAAGGCAGAGTACATGTTCCAGCTGCTGTTCAATCCTTTGAACATGTTGTGTTATGAGGACATGCCGCTTGAGTTACCTGAACTGATTGCGGACCTCGGGCTCACTTCCCTGTCGCAATCGCAGACGCAGTCACAGACACAGTAACAGTCATTTGGGGCACTGTTTTCTACTGGGTGCAAAAGGCTGTGCGTGGACAATAGCTAGGGTTTGATGTTGTGTTTGTGTGTGCTGACTAAGGTAGATAATGTATGAAAAAGACTTTTTTTTTCTGTCGTTGTGTTTCTTCTTGTTCGTTTATGCAGCAGTGCATGCGGATGAATTTGTATATGTATGTGTATTTTATATCAATAACTCATACAATATATATAAGTGTATAATTTTATTTTTTGTTGACGACCATGGTCTATGCGAACTGGCATTTTGTCACGCTTATATGTATGATATGTGTTCGATAAACTGTATGATACCGAACTTCTTTGTCCAATATAAGAGAACTGCATTTTTTTGTCATTCAAGCAAAGTGCTGCACGTGTGTGCATGCCGAAGCTGCATTGCTTTATGACACCAAACTGCTTTTTTTTGCCAAAACAAAAAATGCATTGCTTTTTGCCTATAGTTGCGTTTTGTAGTTGGCTTT